>NC_139827.1:8386708-8393019 GCF_963691815.1 Echiichthys vipera
GAAGCAAAATTTGAGCTTGCAATATTTGTGCAATTGCTTCGTCTCTCTTGCCCCCAAGTCTTTGCTCAAGGTGACTTTATACTGCAGTCGTGCCTCCCCTGAAATCTGCCTCACGTTCAGTCTGAGCACACCTGGATAACGTTGAGCTGAATCGGACAAGAGAGTCAGAAAATGGCTGCTGCACAGAGGATAAACTCTTGTTTTAGGTAACATTAGGAAATGTTTTACAATTGTTGCCACTCTAATAGGATCCAAGAATAGCAAAGTTGTTTGTCTATTTTTAATCCCTCTAAATTTCTAGCGTGTAATGAGTTGCCACCGTGGGACTCTTGTTTTCTGTCTAATGGATTGTAAACATCAAACCAAAACTCCCCAGGAAATGATTTGGAGGCCATGTGTAGATATTAAAAAAATAGCAGGAGAGCATTTAAAGCTAGCGTTCCCTGTAAGCTATTTGCTTAGACTGTATACTGTAGTTCTGTCGGTAGTTCCCAAAGTGGGATCCAGGGATCGCCAAGGGGCCTTCAGGGAATCGGATGGAGCCCCCAGAAAAATGAGCAGTAGTTGAGTTTCAGCTCTATTTTCAGATGCATATTCTGCCTTTTTCATTCTCTGCCTGGTCGATGTCACCTTATTCTCCCCTACTGTAAAGTACACCTGCCTTTTCTTTGATGGGGTTTCATGGGAAACATTTATAACATGGGTGTAAATTAAACGCACAATATGTAAGTTTCTGTCACTAGAGGTCCCTCAATCAAAATAGTAAGAAAAGATGGAGTTGGTGCCGTGAAGGGGTGATTTCTTTACCACCATTGCACCATTACAGTCAACTTCTCCTGACATGGATTCCTTCTGTGTTTATTGTTCAGGAGCTGCACAAAGGGGGATATGATGACATTGACAGACGAACAAATGTAACTGGCCGTTATCTTGATTAAAATAACGGATCTCTCTGGTTTGAACATTTTTGGAAAAACTTGAGATAATTTAAGAACACAACTCAACAAAATAAATAACATAGGTCTAGTAGTTTTTAGATGTTTTAATGCTGAAATGTTACTACATATTATACCTTAAGTGATGCTAAATTATGCACAATGCTGGGAAATAAGGAAAGTACATTTACTACAGTTTTGATGTAGCCTACTTGTGTTTTACTCGAGTCTTTCGATTTTACCTTCAACTAATGACAGCAATGAAAAAGCAGTGTTTGGTCCATGAATAACATGGTGGCTGGGTCACAATCTTCTGAAATTACAGCTAAACAGTCCACTAAGATACATTTCTGAAAACTTTTTACGCGAGAAATAGGCAAGACAGTAAATCGGCTATTAAGTCGTGACGTAATGTCCTTTTCAAAATGTGATTTACGGGTCCAAGTCGATCCAAACCTTGTATTTCTACAACGCTGCAGCGCCGTGTTCGCGTTGTTTGAACAGATCTGAGTTTTAAAAAACAATGTAATTGTATTTTTACCTCTTTCTTACGCATGGAAACGGTGTCTAAATGACTTTAGAGGTTAACGTAATTCTTCACATGTTCGGCCGATGTGTCTGTTTTGTTTCAACGGAGCGTTTGGACCCAGAAATCTTATTTTGAAAGGGTGTTACTTCCTGATAGAATATCGAGTTGTATTTTACCAGCGCTGTCTAGTTTCACAGTTCAGCCAGAGTTTCATGAGCCTTAAAAAAACCTGCAGACTGGACGGAGATGCTGACAGTCATCGTCTAAAACCCGCCCCACCTGAGCTAAACAGTTGTGATTGGTCGACCCATGGTCAGGTCTGCTGGAAGTCTGTCTGTGTGGGAGAGGGGCCGGACCCATCTGCCAGAACAACTGAATAGAAATGTTCTGATACAGTTTCTTTCCTTTATGATGCCAATAACCAATACCAGTTCCTTTAAAAATGATTTTTATAAATGTCCAAACTATGAAATATGTGAATGCCATAGAACTTCTGTCTGGTTTCCAGGCTTCCTCTACTCCACCTCAGAGGGACATTTCATTTTTTACTTTTAAATTTAGCCCTTTAGGTTAGTATTTTGACCCAAAACATATTCATTTTTATTAAGTATTATATGGTGTCATCTTAATATGTAGACAACTTAAAAGGGGCGTCTGCATCATGAGTATTTGTGCAGTACAAGGACATGTCACTCATATAACCTTTACACTTTTACTGTGCTTTTAATGTAAAAATTCTGATGCAGTACTTTAAGTTTGTGATGGAAAATGTTTACATTATGGTATTGCTTTTATTTCAATGATCTGGATAAATCTTCCAGCACTGTTATAGAAATGATAAATAAAAACACTACAGAATTGGTCAGTAGATTCTTCTTCTCTGAAACCTGATGTAGCATCAGCTGGTTTCAAGGTATTGTGCTTTGCGCTCTGCCACACCTTTGAGTTTAGTGAATCGACATCCTTGCTGAGTGTGACTGTGGAGCATCATTTCATATTAGGCCTATGACAGCAGTATCCTCCTCCCACACACACACACACACACACAAACACACACACACACACACACACACTGTCCGGGGTCGCTTGCTGGTGAGATAACCGCAGGCAGCGACAGAAAGAGGGATATTGGGATGGGGTGCACTGTGAGGCAGAGGAGAGGGGACCAGTCACATGCTCTGACTTGCTCTGTCAGTGTCAAGTTATCTGGTATTAAGAATAAAGCTCTCCAGACAAAACTTTCAAAATAAAACAGGACTTGGAGTGGATATAGTGCCATGTTATTATGAGACTATTTTTAAATTAACTCTTCATTAATGGGGCTTCCTCACACTGGCTGAAGGGGGCCATCCCTATGTTCCCCTTGTGCATAAGCCTCTTCCTTTGTGGATTTAATTCAGCATTTTGTTAGGGCTAGAGGTCACAGTTAGGGTCAGGGTCAGGGTCAGGGTTAGGGTCAGGCGCAGTGTCAGTGTCAACCTAGGCCTATTTGCCGGGGATTCTGCACTGATTGTGGAAAAAATAACACACAGGGGAACATAGGACCTTTTCTGTGCGGGGACCTTTTTTTAAAAAACAGCGTCCTATGTTCCCCGGTTACATACAAAGCGGGAAACATAGGACCCAGGGAACATAAGTACACTCCTGGCTGAAGCTATGAGGACAATAAAAGTGGTAATTTAGCTCAACAACAGCAAACAATCAAATAAAAAAAGTTGAGAAATTACCTGAAAAATAGTTAGTTACTGATGTTAAACATTGTCTGTGTTTCTCTACATATATACAGTGAGTTTTAAACTCCAGTAACTTGTTTAGTTTATGGTTATTTTCATTTATTTTCACTTTAGCTTAATGTAGCCTAGCTTAGAGTAGCTAGCAGGTAACCATCTGGTTGCCAAGGGAACTAAGTGTTCTGCTTGTTTGAAGCCGCCATTTTTGAAGTGAGAAAGTGAAAAAGGGGGATTTATTTCTTCACAAGTTGATATTTTATAGGCTACCTGAATGCAAAGCCCAGATATTGAACCTGTCTGTTTTAGTAGAAAATAATAATAATAATAATAAAATTAAACTCTAAATGCGCATCAATCACACCATTCGTGAAGGTAAGCTGAACTATTTACCGTTAAAATTATGTGTTTTTTTTTTTTTTTTATCAAACTAACGTTATCAATGTTTCTCAACACTATGGTTTAATGTAAATTGTATCTTCCGGGACTAATCTGTCTTATTTTGAAGGTAAAATCCCAGTCTCTCCGGTCTGCCTCTCTCTGGCAGGCTTGACGCGGCTCTCCATCTCCCCGGTGCGCCTGAACTCCGGTACCTGACACCGCAGAGCGCGTCCAGCGGCTGAGGGGACGCGGACGCACGGAGAGCCGCCCTGGTCCCATTTAACTTTACTTTCCCCGGTTATTAAAACTTCTACGCCACATTATTCTGTATTTTTTCCTCTTTTCCTCCTCCCGACACACGGACTGAGTTTGGATATCGGCGGGGGGGGAGGAGGGAGGAGGCGGAGGACCAACGGACTGCGCTCAGATGGAGCACCGGGGCTCCGGGAGCTCAGGGCGCACAGCGGACCCGGAGTGAATGACGCTGGTGGATGGACGCTGCTCCCCGGTAAGGAAGGCAGACAAAGTTTGTTTTTTTTTCTGTGCTATAATGTACTTTTCTTTCTTTGCTCTCCTGTCCCGGGCACTGTATTTGGTGAATGCCCGTGGAACAATAGAAAATGTCTAGATCCCATGATGTCGCTCTTTGTCGATGGCGGGGAGTCTTCCACCAAAAGGAAGAAATTAAAATCCTATTTTTATAGGTATTTATAAAGTGTGACAGGCTCCTATATAAGTTAGTGACCTTATCTTACTTTATTGTAGGCCTGTATAGTATATTTTACATCATATAGCATTGCAAAAATGATGAGACTAATTTTGAGGGGTTCTACAGTTTATTATAGGATTAATTAGACTGTTTCTGCTCCGAACCATGGTGATGCTGCAGCCCCATGGATGTCGTCGGTATATGACACTGGGTGGCCTTCAGGAGGATTATAATCACTGTATAAGAGCAAAAAGAAAACGCTTGAATTAATTGATATTTGTTGTTTGCTCAGGTTTTATTGAGCGTGACGGTGTTGTAAATTCTTGATGAAGCTTTTAGGCAATTTATGTATTTGTGATGAGTCCACATTAGGAATAAATACAACTTAATGAGTTTCAGGATTGGTGTGAATATATTTTCTTGACTGGTGACTGGTTGAGCTTCAGCAGGATGATTTAATTTCCACATGGCCTGGCTGTTATAGCAAGGGAGTTCCATAATGAGTTTTTTCAAAGTGTTTTGAAAGGACTCATCAGCAGGTTTTTAACTGTGCAGAAGAAAGGTTTTCTTTTTTTTTTTCAATGGTTGATTGATGTCAGCCCATCAGCAACTATTGAATCACAACAAAACGCCTTAAACTGTGCAGCTCTGGACCCCTCACACAATCTAGGCGACGTGCCCATAATGAAAATACACAGGGAAAAAAGGACACTGGCAGATTCAATCTCATTATTTTCATCAAACACATAAACACACACACACACACACACACACACACACACACACACACACACACACACACACACACACACATACACACACACACACACACACACACACACACACACACAGAAACACTTCTCTCTTCGCTGTGAACATGCATGCCAGCTCCCTCCTTGTCCTGCCACACTGTAGCAGACTATATATATATGTGCAAATATATATATGTGTGTGTGTATATATACATATATACAGTATATGCCTGCACAGACTCAGGGTTGGCGCAGACTTCTATTGTCTTGATTCTTCTTTATGTTCATTTTTCCAAAAAATACAGCTTTTGCTCCAACTTAATAACAAACTGTTAGCTTTGGAAAACCTTGGCCAGACTCTCTGGGGATCAATAAGCAATGGAAAGAGCACACGATGGGTCAGTGGGAAGCGTTTGCTGTGTACTCGAGACAATGTGGACTGTGTCACATGCTTCATCTCTACTCTTTCTCTGCCAGACTCCACTGCATACTGCCCAATAAAGCAGAACATGTGATGAAATTAAAAAGAAAGCCATGCAATAATTCCGCTCTTGTGATCACGCTCTTAATTTAAACTGAGATTATCATTCAATTTGACATTTCCTACATGATATTTCAACGCTGTAAGAAATTTCCAGTCAGTACTGATAAATATTAACCTCAGGCTGCTGTAGCTCGACAATGTCACTACGTTTCACGAGATTTTATGTCAAATTATAGCTCAAGGAAAAATAATAACTCTGAGAGCTAAGTACGACTAATAATCATGAGTGGAAATTGATTGTAAATGAAAAAAAAACCTGCACTTTATTCTCTTCATAGCAGTATGAACAAGCCGTCTAAGCTACTTTCTGTCTTTGTGTCCAGATTGTTTAAAGCCAGTCTGGATTAAGAGCATCAGCATTAATGGCATGTTGTCATCACTGAATTGTACAGCTGTAGGATTAAAATGAAGGGCTCTAAGTGCTTCCTGTTGTCACTGCATTGTCTGCGTTTTCACCTTTGCTCATGTCTGTTGGTTCGTTCTGTTTAGGTTTTTGTAGATTTATGTTTCCTGCACAGGACTGCTTGCTGGCTGTGTTTCTATTCCTGAAGATCGCTTATTGTTTCAGAGAAAAACAGAGAAGGTTTTTTTTTTCTATGCTGCTTTGCTAGAGGTTAAAGGGTCTTGTGGACTGGATGGCAGGTTTGACAGTCAACGCAGTTATGGTTTGCTTTAAGGAGCCACGGTTCCAGCCACAAAGCAACACAACTGATACAGACACACAGCCACACGGA